>NC_136430.1:8750000-8752500 GCF_052849685.1 Lactuca virosa | reverse complement strand
AATTCTAAACCCTAATCAGGGTAAGTGATGAATCTACTCGATAAAACATTATTCCATACCCCTCGGGAGCGTATAACAATCGTAACGAGGCTTAACGGGGTGTACGAACCTTGCGTTACGAAGCCAAACACTCAAAGAGGTCACAAACATAGTCTCTCTCAACCTCTTTCACTCTATCTCTCTCTACCTCAAATCTCTCCCAAATCTCTCCAAGTATGTGAAATCTCTCCCAAATCTCTCTAAAAATCTCTCTCAACTTTTTATAGTCATCCGGGTCATCCTGACCCTTAATTTAGTTGAACACTACTCAAAAACGGAAGTTTACGCGAAAAACCCTCTTAAGGAGCCGAACCCTCTAAGGACCGAAGCCTCCTGGACCGAAACTGCTCTGCTGAACCGAACCCAATGAAGAACCGAACCCGAACTTCGGAGGACCGAAGGTCCCTTCGGACCGAACCTCCTCTTTCGCCCCATTTCACTTTCGGGTCTTTACTCAACCAGCTTCGCGTTCGGTCCCTTCTGATGAGTTCGCCTGCGAGATTGCTCGGGCCGAACCTCCCCCTCTCGGTTCCAATACACCAACCGAACCATGCCTTCGGTTCTAATGCTGCTAAGACCGAATCTCGCCCCTGACTTCGGTTTTTCCCATTTTCACCCGGTTTTCGACCACGATTCCATTTTAAGCCCGTTTTGGATTATTTTAACGTGGGATTTTCACCAAAAATCATATTTTAACATATAAGACCCTAAATATGCATAATTTAAACACACTTTTAGAGAAATCTTTATTTAAGAATAAAAATATAGTGGGTAAGATATTTAGGTGAAGTGTTGGCTTTGCCTTAGTGTATGACACAAGTTACCTCCCATACCTACTCCATGACCATCCCTAGTCACTATTCCACCATACCTTGTCATTCCATCGTCCTTTTCCCACCATTTTTCCAGCCATACTCTTGATCAAAAGCTGGAAATCCTCATCTCTCCTCCCATTTCACTCCTTCCCCACCAAAGAACAAAAATCCATTCTCTCTCACTTCCTCCCACTAATCTCGATATCCAAGGGCAATTTCCAAGTTCTTCATCTACCTTTGGTAAGTAAATCTCTTCTCACACTTGATTTCCTTACACTCCTTCACTCAAATCATGAGTCCTTACACAAATATCGTCATATTTGTTGTTAGATCTTCGAATCTTCAAGCATCTCCCAAGTGTTCTTGACTTGAAAACTCCTTTTCTTCATCATCCACCTATTGAAATCACTCAATGTGAGTTCATACCCCTATCTTTTCACGTTTTCTTAAGTTTTATGGGGGGAATACAAGTTAAAACACCAAGAACACAACTAAACTCTTCCAATAGCTTTCATCAGAAAAGTTTAACTCCATTCACGGACTGTTTTGGTCAACTTAAATATTTTAGTTTTCAAAACTGTATTAGGTGCAAATAGCTCAGGTTCATACCTTTAAAATGACTACTTTCACATCTGGTCGGTCAGGGATTAAGTAATTTGCCACCATTCCCATAACATAACATCAAACCTATTAAATAACACAACAATATCAGACTTTATATATGCCATATGCAACATAACAGATTGCAACTCACGGATGAAGATAACACACAACATAACTCATTGCTTTTATATAGATATGTAATGTAATGGACTTAACATAAATCCTGTTGAGATCTGTTTTAAGTCAGTCTCTATATTCCTCATGTTTGCAAGTGAATAAGCATAGAATATCAGAGCAATCCATGAACCAAGCTTGTACTGCAAACATACATACACCACCAGATCCTTCGGACGCTATAGCCGGAGACACCTAAAGCCACCGCGTCGGAACCACTAGAAGATGCCATCACCGCCTCCGGAGCCACCATCTGCTGCTAGCAGAATCATTAAAACCATCAGACCACCATTATTACGTTATAATCATCCATTTGTCTCTCATCTCCATGCTTAACCTCACTTCGCCTTTCTCCCTACTTGAAGAGACCGCCTTGAACCACCCATTGAACCTCGTACCTCCATTGTAATCGCTCCCTCCTCAGTAATTTTTGTGTTTTGACCATTTTAGGTTCTTGGTGTTTTTGGCCAAAATTCTAGTATTTTCTCAAATCGATGCTTAAACAATCAATTGAATCTGGTTTTTTGATCTCATACGGTTGTCGATTCTCAGGGATAGATCGATTTTAATGTTGGTCTTGATTAGAATCAATTTTTGGTCTCGATTCTCAAGGATAGATCGATAATGCCCTGAACTCAAAATCTCCATCTAAAAATCATTTATGTTATTGGTTATAAGTTGTTTGTCGAATGGAATGATTAGGTTAGATTTCGTTTGAGAGGCAGATTCATAAAAACGGATGCTCTTGGGTTGTTCAATGATGATGATGATGATGTCTAGAATGCCTTTGAACTCCTCTTAGGGTTGATGATGGATAAACACCAACAAGCAACCCCACTCACCCACACCCTTTCGTTTTCCTCTACCTT
>NC_136430.1:8742500-8745000 GCF_052849685.1 Lactuca virosa | reverse complement strand
ATGACGTCCAAAGGTGGCATTCGTCTTCAATGGGTTGGCACAACGGTAGCTCGGTGGTCGGAAACACGAGAGGAACGGAGTGGTGGTGTGTGACAACCATCAATTTTTGGTCAAGTCAACAAGTCAAACCGGTCAACGCATCTAACCCTTGCATATTAGGGTTTCCAATATGATTCTTACTGTACAACTCGCAATCTTAATACAAAGTATCACTTAGAGTTTTCACGTGTTCGGAAATTCTAAACCCTAATCAGGGTAAGTGATGAATCTACTCGATAAAACATTATTCCATACCCCTCGGGAGCGTATAACAATCGTAACGAGGCTTAACGGGGTGTACGAACCTTGCGTTACGAAGCCAAACACTCAAAGAGGTCACAAACATAGTCTCTCTCAACCTCTTTCACTCTATCTCTCTCTACCTCAAATCTCTCCCAAATCTCTCCAAGTATGTGAAATCTCTCCCAAATCTCTCTAAAAATCTCTCTCAACTTTTTATAGTCATCCGGGTCATCCTGACCCTTAATTTAGTTGAACACTACTCAAAAACGGAAGTTTACGCGAAAAACCCTCTTAAGGAGCCGAACCCTCTAAGGACCGAAGCCTCCTGGACCGAAACTGCTCTGCTGAACCGAACCCAATGAAGAACCGAACCCGAACTTCGGAGGACCGAAGGTCCCTTCGGACCGAACCTCCTCTTTCGCCCCATTTCACTTTCGGGTCTTTACTCAACCAGCTTCGCGTTCGGTCCCTTCTGATGAGTTCGCCTGCGAGATTGCTCGGGCCGAACCTCCCCCTCTCGGTTCCAATACACCAACCGAACCATGCCTTCGGTTCTAATGCTGCTAAGACCGAATCTCGCCCCTGACTTCGGTTTTTCCCATTTTCACCCGGTTTTCGACCACGATTCCATTTTAAGCCCGTTTTGGATTATTTTAACGTGGGATTTTCACCAAAAATCATATTTTAACATATAAGACCCTAAATATGCATAATTTAAACACACTTTTAGAGAAATCTTTATTTAAGAATAAAAATATAGTGGGTAAGATATTTAGGTGAAGTGTTGGCTTTGCCTTAGTGTATGACACAAGTTACCTCCCATACCTACTCCATGACCATCCCTAGTCACTATTCCACCATACCTTGTCATTCCATCGTCCTTTTCCCACCATTTTTCCAGCCATACTCTTGATCAAAAGCTGGAAATCCTCATCTCTCCTCCCATTTCACTCCTTCCCCACCAAAGAACAAAAATCCATTCTCTCTCACTTCCTCCCACTAATCTCGATATCCAAGGGCAATTTCCAAGTTCTTCATCTACCTTTGGTAAGTAAATCTCTTCTCACACTTGATTTCCTTACACTCCTTCACTCAAATCATGAGTCCTTACACAAATATCGTCATATTTGTTGTTAGATCTTCGAATCTTCAAGCATCTCCCAAGTGTTCTTGACTTGAAAACTCCTTTTCTTCATCATCCACCTATTGAAATCACTCAATGTGAGTTCATACCCCTATCTTTTCACGTTTTCTTAAGTTTTATGGGGGGAATACAAGTTAAAACACCAAGAACACAACTAAACTCTTCCAATAGCTTTCATCAGAAAAGTTTAACTCCATTCACGGACTGTTTTGGTCAACTTAAATATTTTAGTTTTCAAAACTGTATTAGGTGCAAATAGCTCAGGTTCATACCTTTAAAATGACTACTTTCACATCTGGTCGGTCAGGGATTAAGTAATTTGCCACCATTCCCATAACATAACATCAAACCTATTAAATAACACAACAATATCAGACTTTATATATGCCATATGCAACATAACAGATTGCAACTCACGGATGAAGATAACACACAACATAACTCATTGCTTTTATATAGATATGTAATGTAATGGACTTAACATAAATCCTGTTGAGATCTGTTTTAAGTCAGTCTCTATATTCCTCATGTTTGCAAGTGAATAAGCATAGAATATCAGAGCAATCCATGAACCAAGCTTGTACTGCAAACATACATACACCACCAGATCCTTCGGACGCTATAGCCGGAGACACCTAAAGCCACCGCGTCGGAACCACTAGAAGATGCCATCACCGCCTCCGGAGCCACCATCTGCTGCTAGCAGAATCATTAAAACCATCAGACCACCATTATTACGTTATAATCATCCATTTGTCTCTCATCTCCATGCTTAACCTCACTTCGCCTTTCTCCCTACTTGAAGAGACCGCCTTGAACCACCCATTGAACCTCGTACCTCCATTGTAATCGCTCCCTCCTCAGTAATTTTTGTGTTTTGACCATTTTAGGTTCTTGGTGTTTTTGGCCAAAATTCTAGTATTTTCTCAAATCGATGCTTAAACAATCAATTGAATCTGGTTTTTTGATCTCATACGGTTGTCGATTCTCAGGGATAGATCGATTTTAATGTTGGTCTTGATTAGAATCAATTTTTGGTCTCGATTCTCAAGGATAGATCGATAATGCCCTGAA